>NC_092177.1:26007664-26040164 GCF_045791955.1 Oncorhynchus clarkii lewisi
ATGGAAAAACTGGGACATTTTCAGGAATTGTGTACAGATCCTTGCGACATGGGGCCATCCGTTATCATGCTGAAACATAAGGTGATGGCGGAGGATTAATGGCACGACAATGGGCCTCAGGATCTCATCACGATATATCTGAACATTCAAATTGACATCTATAAAATGCAATTGGAGGCGGTTTATGGTAGAGAAATGAAAAGTAAATGATCTGGCAACAGCTCTGGTGGACATTCCTGCTGTCAGCAAGCCAATTGCACACACTCTCAAAACATGAGACCTATGTGGCATTGTGTTACAACTGCACATTTTAGAGTGCCATTTTCTTGTCCCCAGCACAAGGTGCACCTGTGTAATGATCATGCTGTTTAATCAGCTCCTTGATATGCCACAGCTGTGAGCTGGATGGATTGTCTTGGCGAAAGAGAAATGCTCACTAATGGGGATGTGCAATGTTTTTGTGAAATAAGCTTTATGTGTGTGTGGAACATTTCTGGGATCTTTTATTTCAGCTCATGAAACATGGGACCAACACTTTACATGCTGCATTTAGATTTTGGTTCGATATATTTAGGTTATTGAGCTACAGTAAGTGAAATGGAATTACATCTGGTAGGGGAGTTACGGTAACAGCATGGGTCCCTGTCTGATCTATACTATGAATCGCCTCCTATGTTTGGACATCACAGCTCAACACAGCAGAGTTAAGTACATTACTATACTTCTCTTTACTCTACTGTATTGTACTCTGCTATCCAAACGTGTGAAACATACATCTATGATTTTCACTACGTAAAAGTATGTGGACTCCTGATCATCCAACATCTCATTCCAAAATCATGGGCATTAATATGGAATTGGTCCCCCCTTTGCTGCTGTAACAGCCTCCACTCTTCGGCGAATGCTTTCACTAGATGTTGGAACATTGCTGCGGGGACTTCCATTCAGCCACGAGTGTTAGTGAGGTCGGGCACTGATGTTGGGCGATTAGGTCTGGCTCGCAGTCGGTGTTCCAATTCATCCCAAAGGTGTTAGATGGGGTTGAGGTCAGGGCTCTGTGCAGGCCAGTCAAGATCTTCCACACCGATCTCGACAAACCATTTCTGAATGGACCTCGCTTTGTGCACGGGGCATTGTCATGCTGAAACAGGAAAGGGCCTTCCCCAAACTGAAGTAAAGAATCGTCTAGAATGTCATTGTATGCTGTAACATTAAGATTTCCCTTCATTGCCCCAGACCATTATTTATCCTCCACCAAACTTTACAGTTGGCGCTATGCATTTGTGCAGGCGACGTTCTCCTGGCATCGGCCAAACCCAGATTTGTCCGTCAGACCACCAGATAGTGAAGCGTGATCCATCACTCCAGAGAAGGCGTTTCCAATGGCGGTGAGCTTTACACCACTCTAGGTGACGCTTGGCATTGCGCGTGGTGACCTTAGGCTTGTGTGTCTCTGCTCGGCCATGGAAACCCATTTCATGAAGCTCTCGACGAACAGTTATTGTGCTGACGTTGCTTCCAGAGGCAGTTTTGAAATGGGTAGTGAGTGTTCCAACTGAAGACAGATGATTTTTACTCGCTTCAGCACTCAGTGGTCCTGTTCTGGCCTACCACTTCACGGCTGAGCCGTTGTTGCTCCTAGATGTTTCCACTTCACAATAACAGCACTTGCAGTTGACCGGGGCAGCTCTAGCAGGGCAGAAATTTGACAAACTGTCTTGTTGGTGAGGTGGCATCCTATGACAATGCCACGTTGGAAGTCACTGAGCTCTTCAGTAAGGCCATTCTACTGCCAATGTTTGTCTATGGAGATTGCATGGAGGTGTGTTCGATTTTGTACACCTTTCAGCAACGGGTGTGGCTGAAATTGCCGAATCCACAAATTTGAAGGGGTGTCTACATACTTTTGTGTGTAGATTCAGATCTGGTCCAGTCTGTCTAGGCCAGGGTGGACTGAGGTCAGGATGCTGGTTACACTGAATGGAAAGAAAGGGCTCATGGGTAGGTGTCAGTAAGAGCTGGGAGAAGTGACATTAACTGGCAAAGGAGGGATTGTCCAGACTCAGACTGTTTTAACACTTGACCAAAAGGCAACCAAGACAAATGAAACAGTTATGAGCTGAACATAACAGTATGCCAGTGGAAGGGAAGACCGTAGCAGTTGACCCAACTGTTCTGTGACAACTACGTTTTCACATTGTAGCCAGTTCAATTGCAGTAATTCAATTGAAATAATTCTTTCTTACTTTGTTTTTTTTTTTTGGGGGGGGGGGGGGGGTAAATCGTTTGAATCACTTTAATTCATAAACAAAATTGCTATCAGTGACGTCAGTAACTAATTGGTAGGTCTACGATTTGATTACTTGTTCGTTCTCATTTTTTTTTGTATCAAAGAAATGTGTGTTTTGGTAAAGAATTACAAGGCAATATATTTTAAACTTAGAGGGTAAACAACTTCTGAATATGTGTTGATATTAGTCGGCAGGATAAATGAAGACTTTTTCTGGTAGATGTTTTATAAGACTCATTTTCTATCTGTTTATCCAGAAATATAAGCCTTATGACAAATGTTTCAAATGTATCTGCCTTCATTTCCCCAAAATATTGACTCTTAGCCTTCATTTGACACCCAATTTTATATGCTCCCATGAACATCACATGCTGGTGCTCATGGGTCCTTTTACATGGAAATGCCCATAGGCCACAGGCTTTGACTAGGTGTTGATGGTATGTCAGAGCATCTGCTTCTTCAATGCAGAGCTGAGACGGGAATCCCGGGTGCTGTGCTGCTTGTAGGCATAGGGGCCTGTGTGTTGGTGGGGGCTGTGTGTGTGTGTGTGTTAGGGCTGGGAATTGCCAGGGACCACATGATACGGTATTATCACGATACTTAGGTCCCAATGCGATGTGTATTGTGATTCGATACTGTGATTTAATTTAGTTTATTGTGATTCCATGTTCCAAACATATTGCTCACCATATGTCTGCTGCAGAGGGACAAGAGAACCGTGAGAAACCGAGTGTTGATCAGTCATGGAAATAAAGTGCTGAAAACAAACGGTCTCCCTATGTAAAAAGATGGAGAACGAGCTCTGAAGGAAAGATACTGGAGTTTAGGTGCAGGTACAGCCAACTACCACAAATGATGTTGTGATTTGACAAAACGATACGATATATCGTCAAATAATATTCTCGATACGTAACTATCTATTTATTTGATACTTTTTCTCCCACCACTAGTTAGTGTGTACAGGGTAAGGATGAACAGTGAATAGACTAGTTGATGGCAGGAAGATGGCGACGTAGGTGATTAAGGGGTGCGATGTTGTTGCTTATAGAGTTCCTTTGGTGTCTCTACTCTCTCACACACACACTGACCGGTCTGCCTGCATCGTTCAACTATAAGCCCTCAGGGAGAGGGAGTCAACGTCCTCTTCCTGTGTAGAAGGGGATATTTTTAGGAGGTGGTCAGTGTCCCTCACCGACCCCCTCTTATGCATTTGGAATTTTTGGGAGGGGATCAGTGGGGGAGTTGGGTGTTTTTTGGAGGGGGACAGTGGGGGAGTTGGGTATTTTGGGGAGCTAGCATTAAACTTATCTTATAAAATCAATCAATCATAATCACTAGTTATAACTACTGATCCAGTTTAGCAGGCAATATTAACCAGGTGAAATTGTGTAATTTCTCTTGCGTTCATTGCACGCAGAGTCGGGGGATATGCAACAGTTTGGGCTGCCTGGCTCATTGCGAACTAATTTGCCAGAATTTTACATAATTATGACATAACATTGAAGGCTGTGCAATGTAACAAGAATGTTTAGACTTAGGGATGCTGCCCATTAGATAAAATACAGAACGGTTCAGTATTTCACTGAAATAATAAACCTTTTGTTTTTGAAATGATAGTTTCTGGATTTGATCATATTAATGACCTAAGGCTCATATTTCTGTGTGTTATTATGTTATAATTAAGTCTGATTTGATAGAGCAGTCTGACTGAGCAGCAGCAGGCCCATAATCATTCATTCAAACAGCACTTTCGTGCGTTTTGCCAGCAGCTCTTCGCAAGCACAGCGCTGTTTATGACTTCAAGCCTATCAGCCTAATGGCTGGTGTAAACGTCACTCGCTTTTAGATTTGGAGTAGTTATTCCCTTTGCGCTGCAAGGGCCGCGGCTTTTGTGGAGCGATGGGTAACGATGCTTCGAGTGTGGCTGTTGTCGATGTGTTCCTGGTTCGAGCCCAGGTAGGGGCGAGGAGAGGGACGGAAGCTATACTGTTACACTGGCATCACTATTGTGCCTATAAGAACATCCAGTAGTCAAAGGTATATGAAATACAAATGGTATAGAGAGAATACTATAATAACTACAACCTAAAACCTCTTACCTTGGATTATTGAAGTCTCATGTTAAAAGGAACCACCAACTTTCATATGTTCTCATGTTCTGAGCAAGGAACTTTTTACATGGCACATATTTTACATGGCACATATTACTTTCTTCTCCAACACTTTGTTTTTGCATTATTTAAACCAAATTAAACATGTTTCATTATTTATTTGAGGCTAAATCGATTTTATTGACTTTTTATATTAAGTTAAAATAAGTATTAATTCAGTATTGTTGTAATTGTCATTATCACAAATAAAAAAAATCGGCCGATTTAATCGGTATCTGCTTTTTTTGGTCCTCCAATAATCAGTATCGGCGTTGAAAAGCCATAATCGTCGACCTCTATTCCATATGCCAGTTTAAGCAGGCAGTTGACTATTCACATAATATTGAAAGATGGCCACCAGACAGACATGGTTTCAGGGGGAGTGCTCTCTACTAGGCTTGGGACATAAACAGTTTATACCGGGCTAAAATCATTTTCAATACCTGGGGCTGCGTGGGAGTGAACTACGCCACTGCTCATAACTAGCTATATGTTAAGTATGCTTCTAAGTTCCCTGAAGACTGTGTCCCTTATCTGCCAGCAGACACAGGGCCTCATTCTGCAGTACTGACATGGCTGGTTCACGTTGGACTCTGTTGTAGTTCTGGGCTAGTGTTTTACCGTTAGGGACGTCCATTCGAGGATGGAGCGGTCATGTGGAAAAACGGCTCACTTGGACACTCAGACTCAAAGACATGTAGGCTACACACCACTCTCACTGAACACACATACACACAGAGTGGGGGTCGGTCAGGCATAAAGGAGCAGGCCCAGCCACCGTAAACCAGGAAGACAGTTTGATGTGAAATAAAGAGCGCAATATAGCATTAAGAACTTTGTGCTCACATTTTACTGTCCTTGTGGGGTCCAAAAAATTGTGATTCCCTTTCAAAATCCTATTTTGCTTAACCTAACCATAACCTTAACCCCTGACTCCTTAACCTAACCCCTGACTCTGTAACCTAAACCTAAAATAGCAATTGCCCTCATGGGGATCCCTAAGCTTTTGAATTTTCCTTATTTTACTAACCTTATGGGGACTTTGGGGGAGGATAGACACACACCAGATGGCATGGGGGGTGGGGGGGTATGATGAAGCTGTCACAGCTTTTTATGTCTGAGCTGTCAATCACAGGCCTAACCCGTGGAACAGCTGGGTGTGCTGCTGGTGCATGGCTGGTCTAGTGTGTGTGTGTGTGTGTGTGTGTGTGTGTGTGCTAGTCTAGTGTGTGTGTGTGTGTGTGCTAGTCTAGTGTGTGTGTGTGTGTGTGTGTGTGTGTGCTAGTCTATAGTGTGTGTTTGTGTGTGTGTGTGCTAGTCTAGTGTGTGTGTGTGTGTGTGTGTGTGTGCTAGTCTAGTGTGTGTGTGTGTGCTAGTCTAGTGTGTGTGTGCTAGTCTAGTGTGTGTGTGTGCTAGTCTAGTGTGTGTGTGTGTGTGTGTGCTGATCTAGTGTGTGTGTGTGTGTGTGCTGCTGGTCTAGTGTGTGTGTGCTGCTGGTCTAGTGTGTGTGTGTGGGTGCTGCTGGTCTAGTGTGTGTGTGCTGCTGGTCTAGTGTGTGTGTGGGTGCTGCTGGTCTAGTGTGCTCTGAAATGACTATCTGATGTTCTTACTAGAGGTCGACCGATTATGATTTTTCAACGCCGATACCTATTATTAGAGGACCATAACATCCCATGCCAATTAATCGGCCAATTTTTTATTTATTTATGTATTTATTTGTAATAATGCCAATTACAACAATACTGAATGAACACTTATTTTAACTTAATATAATACATCAATAAAATACATTTAGCCTCAAATAAATAATGAAACATGTTCAATTTGGTTTAAATAATGAAAAACTAAGTGTTGGAGAAGAAAGTAAAAGTGCCATGTAAGAAAGCTAAAGTTTAAGGAAGCTAACGTTTAAATAACTCGCTCAGAACATGAGAACATATGAAAGTTGGTGGTTCCTTTTAACATGAGTCTTCAATATTCTCAGGTAAGAAGTTTTAGGTTGTAGTTATTATAGGACTCTCTCTATACCATTTGTATTTCATTAACCTTTGACTATTGGATGTTCTTATAGGCACTATAGTATTGCCAGTGTAACAGTATAGCTTCCGTCCCTCTCCTCGCTCCTCCCTGGGCTTGAACCAGCAACACAACGACAACAGCCACCCTCGAAGCAGCGTTACCATGCAGAGCAAGTGGAACAACCACAGGCTCAGAGCGAGTGACGTTTGAAATGCTATTAGCGCGCGCTAACTAGCTAGCCATTTCACTTCGGTTACACGAGCCTCATCTCGGGAGTTGATAGGTTTGAAGTCATAAACAGCGCAATGCTTGACGCACAACGAAGAGCTGCTGGCAAAACGCATGAAAGTGCTGTTTGAATGAATGTTTACACGCCTGCTTCTGCCTACCACCGCTCAGTCAGATACTTGGATACTTGTATGCTCAGTCAGATTATATGCAACGCAGGACACGCTAGAATATATCTAGTAATATCATCAACCATGTGTAGTTAACTAGTGATTATGATTGATTGTTTTTTATAAGATAAGTTTAATGCTAGCTAGCAACTTACCTTGGCTTCCTACTGCATTCGCATAACAGGCAGTCTCCTTGTGGAGTGCACAAGGACTAGTTAGCTGTAAGGTTGCAAGATTGGATCCCCCGAGCTGACAAGGTGAAAATCTGTCGTTCTGCCCCTGAACGAGGCAGTTAACCCACTGTTCCTAGGCCGTCATTGAAAATAAGAATGTGTTCTTAACTGACTTGCCTAGTTAAGTAAAGGTATAAAAAATTGGCAAATTGGCGCCCCAAAATACAGATTTCCGATTGTTATGAAAATTTGAAATCGGCCCTAATTAATCAGCCATTCAGATTAATCGGTCGAACTCTAGTTCTTACAGTATAGCTTCATCTCTGGTTTCCCAGGTTACCAGGATTACTTGGAGTAGATGGTAAGCTGATGATGATGTCAGTGCTGGGTTACAGTGTTGGGTTGTAACAACCAAACTAGTTGTCCACCTGAGATGAGTGTTAGGTTGTTTGTGCTCTCTCTCTCTGTTAGTAGTGTGAAGCATTGTGGTCTCTCTCTGTCAGTGTTTTGTAGTGTGAATGATTCTTGTCTCTCGTGTGAATTATTGTGCTCTCTCTGTCAGTGTTTGTTGTGTGAATGATTCTTGTCTCTCTAGTGTGAATTATTGTGGTCTCTCTCTGTCAGTGTTTGTAGTGTGAATGATTCTTGTCCCTCGTGTGAATTATTGTGCTCTCTCTCTGTCAGTGTTTGTAGTGTGAATGATTCTTGTCTCTCTAGTGTGAATTATTGTGCTCTCTCTCTGTCAGTGTTTGTGGTGTGAATGATTCTTGTCCCTCGTGTGAATTATTGTGCTCTCTCTCTGTCAGTGTTTGTAGTGTGAATGATTCTTGTCTCTCTAGTGTGAATTATTGTGCTCTCTCTCTGTCAGTGTTTGTGGTGTGAATGATTCTTGTCTCTCGTGTGAATTATTGTGCTCTCTCTCTGTCAGTGTTTGTGGTGTGAATGATTCTTGTCTCTCTAGTGTGAATTATTGTGCTCTCTCTCTGTCAGTGTTTGTGGTGTGAATGATTGTGATTTGGGTTTGTGATGTATTAGTTTTATGCTTGTCTCTGTTTTTCTCACATCTTTGAGTTTCTCTCTGAGTGTTTGATCGCGTGTCAACAGTCGTGTTTCTTAGGGACAAAAGAGCAAACGTAACACACTTCGGCCTAACCACCTCCCTGCCTGAAAGACACATGGCATCCACATACACACACACACACACACACACCACCACCACTTTCATGGACAGTTGGACACCACACCTTATGACAGGTTTTGTCACATACTGTCTGTGGTCAACCTAATGATGAATCCACTTCCCACTTTATAGTTGGAAACTATAACCAGGTGTGAGTGTCTGAAATGCACAGTGAGGAAATGGGCTTTGACCTCAAGTCAAAATGTAATTGTTGTGTACACAGATTTGCAGATGTTATCGCAGGTGCAGCAAATTGTCTGGAATATAGACTGAGTAAACAACATTAAGAACACCTGCGCTTTCCATGACATAGACTGATCAGGTGAAAGCTATGATCCCTTATCGATGTCACTTGTTAAATCAACTTCAATCAATGTAGATGAGGAGAGGAGACAGGTTAAATACGTAATTTTAAGTCTTGAGAAAATTGAGACCTGGATTGTGTTTGTGTGCCATTCAGAGGGTGAATGTGAAAGATAAAAGATTGAAGTTCTTTTGAACAGGGTATGGTAGTAGGTGCCAGTTTGTGTCAAGAACTGCAATGATGCAGGGTTTTTCACACTCAACAGTTTCCTGTGTGTATCAAGAATTGTCCTCCAGCCAACTTGACACAACTGTGGGAAGCATTGGAGTCAACATGGGCCAGCATCCCTGTGGAACACTTTTGACACCTTGTAGAGTTCATGCCCTGATGAGTTGAGGATGTTCTGAGGACAAATGGTGTGTATGGACAGTATATGAATAGAAAAGATGTGTATAGCAGTAGTTATATAGGATGGTGTGTATAGACAGTAGTTATATAGGATGGTGTGTATAGACAGTAGTTATAAAGGATGGTGTGTATAGACAGTAGTTATATAGGATGGTGTGTATAGACAGTAGTTATATAGGATGGTGTGTATAGACAGTAGTTATATAGGATGGTGCGTATAGACAGTAGTTATATAGGATGGTGTGTATAGACAGTATAGACAGTAGTTATATAGGATGGTGCGTATAGACAGTAGTTATATAGGATGGTGCGTATAGACAGTAGTTATAAAGGATGGTGTGTATAGACAGTATAGACAGTAGTTATATAGGATGGTGCGTATAGACAGTATAGACAGTAGTTATAAAGGATGGTGTGTATAGACAGTAGTTATGTAGGATGGTGTGTATAGACAGTAGTTATATAGGATGGTGTGTATAGACAGTATAGACAGTAGTTATATAGGATGGTGCGTATAGACAGTAGTTATATAGGATGGTGTGTATAGACAGTAGTTATATAGGATGGTGCGTATAGACAGTAGTTATATAGGATGGTGCGTATAGACAGTAGTTATAAAGGATGGTGCGTATAGACAGTAGTTATAAAGGATGGTGCGTATAGACAGTAGTTATATAGGATGGTGCGTATAGACAGTAGTTATAAAGGATGGTGCGTATAGACAGTAGTTATATAGGATGGTGTGTATAGACAGTAGTTATATAGGATGGTGTGTATAGACAGTAGTTATAAAGGATGGTGTGTATAGACAGTAGTTATATAGGATGGTGTGTATAGACAGTAGTTATAAAGGATGGTGTGTATAGACAGTAGTTATATAGGATGGTGTGTATAGACAGTAGTTATATAGGATGGTGTGTATAGACAGTAGTTATATAGGATGGTGTGTATAGACAGTAGTTATATAGGATGGTGCGTATAGACAGTAGTTATATAGGATGGTGCGTATAGACAGTAGTTATAAAGGATGGTGTGTATAGACAGTAGTTATAAAGGATGGTGTGTATAGACAGTAGTTATATAGGATGGTGTGTATAGACAGTAGTTATAAAGGATGGTGTGTACAGCAGTAGTTATATAGGATGATGTGTATAGACAGTAGTTATATAGGATGGTGTGTATAGACAGTATAGACAGTAGTTATATAGGATGGTGCGTATAGACAGTAGTTATATAAGGATGGTGCGTATAGACAGTAGTTATAAAGGATGGTGTGTATAGACAGTAGTTATAAAGGATGGTGTGTATAGACAGTAGTTATATAGGATGGTGTGTATAGACAGTAGTTATAAAGGATGGTGTGTATAGACAGTAGTTATGTAGGATGGTGTGTATAGACAGTAGTTATATAGGATGGTGTGTATAGACAGTATAGACAGTAGTTATATAGGATGGTGTGTATAGACAGTAGTTATATAGGATGGTGTGTATAGACAGTAGTTATATAGGATGGTGCGTATAGACAGTAGTTATATAGGATGGTGTGTATAGACAGTAGTTATATAGGATGGTGCGTATAGACAGTAGTTATAAAGGATGGTGTGTATAGACAGTAGTTATAAAGGATGGTGTGTATAGACAGTAGTTATATAGGATGGTGTGTATAGACAGTAGTTATATAGGATGGTGCGTATAGACAGTAGTTATATAGGATGGTGTGTACAGCAGTAGTTATATAGGATGAGCCATGATTAGAATATAGTATATACATATATAAAGTGGGTAAAACCGTATGTAAACATTATTCAAGTGACCAGTGTTCACTGACTCTATGGACATAGGGCAAAGTCTTTTAAGGTGCAGGCTAGAGGGCTGGGTGGTAGCTGGCTATAAACAGTGACTAAGGTTCAGGGCAGGGTACTGGGCGGAGGGCGGCTAGTAGTGACTCTCCAGAGGGTAGTGAGGTCTGCACAACTTATCACCGGGGGCAAACTACCTGCCCTCCAGGACACCTACACCACCCGATGTCACAGGAAGGCCATAAAGATCATCAAGGACAACAACCACCTGAGCCACTGCCTGTTCACCCCGCTATCATCCAGAAGGCGAGGTCAGTACAGGTGCATCAAAGCTGGGACCGAGAGACTGAAAAACAGCTTCTACCTCAAGGCCATCAGACTGTTAAACAGCCACCACTAACATTGAGTGGCTGCTGCCAACACACTGACTCAACTCCAGCTACTTTAATAATGGGAATTGATGGGAATTGATGTAAAATATATCACTAGCCACTTTAAACAATGCTACTTAATATAATGTTTACATACCCTACATTATTCATCTCATATGTATATGTATATACTGTACTCTATATCATCTACTGCATCTTTATGTAATACATGTATTACTAGCCACTTTAAACTATGCCACTTTGTTTACATACTCATCTCATATGTATATACTGTACTCAATACCATCTACTGCATCTTGCCTATGCCGCTCTGTACCATCACTCATTCATATATCTTTATGTACATATTCTTTATCCCTTTACACTTGTGTGTATAAGGTAGTAGTTTTGGAATTGTTAGTTAGATTACTCGTTGGCTATTACTGCATTGTCGGAACTAGACGCACAAGCATTTCGCTACACTCACATTAACATCTGCTAACCATGTGTATGTGACAAATACATTTGATTTTGATTTGTTTAACAGTCTGATGGTCTGGAGATAGAAGCTGTTTATCGATGTCTCGGTCCCAGCTTTGATACACCTGTACTGCGACCTCCGAAACGCGACCCTGCCAAGCCGCACTGCTTCTTGACACACTGCTCGCTTAACCCGGAAGTCATCCGCACCAATGTGTCAGAGGAAACACTGTACAACTAGCGACAGTGTCAGTGTGCACACGCCCGGCCCGCCACAGGAGTCGCTAGGTCGCGATGGGACAAAACCCTCCCATAACCCGGACGGCGCGGGGACAATTTTGTGCCGCCTCATGGGTCTCCTGGTCACAGCCGGCTGCGACACAGCCCGGGATATAACCCGGGTCTGTAGTGACGCCTCAAGCACTGCGATGCAGTGCCTTACATGCCTACCACACCGCTCGCATGCACTAGCGCTGCAAAATGCATCTCTACATGTTATTCAGTCATTGCACCCACACTGCTCGCGCAGCGCGTCAACCAGTGTCTGTGTAGCCAGGTGCTAAAATGTAACTTATTATTTGTGATGCTTAATGCGCTGCAAGTCCTGCCTCTCCCATCTCCTCATTGGTTTTTAGGAGCATATACCCACGTGGGTGATTGAAAGATGAACTGAGGTCCACAATTCAGTCGGTGGTGTTAATGTACCTTTAAAGTTGGTTGTCAATCGCCATATATAGTCCAATGAAGAAGAACCCTGAAGGAGGATAGATGACTAGAAACAATTCGGTTGACCGTTTTGTGTGGATTAATTGTCGGAGTAGAGGACCTTGTGCATTTCAGGTAAAATAACTCAATGTTTATATCCCAGGACAAATTAGCTAGCAACAGCAAGCCAGCTAAATAAGACAAATTCGCCAGCTAGCTAAATTTCCATGAATGTTTAATGCTTTTCGACCTGTCCCCAAATTAATTTAGTTGGTTCCAAGTTTTGATATTTCAACCTGTGTTTCCTGGTCGCATCTGGTGTGGGGGGGACAAAATCAACATGCGCACGATGGTGCACGCCGACTGTCTGGTCAGCATCTTAGAACGCTGCGCCACTCGGGAGGCCTGTACTTAAGGTTTTAAATCAGTATGACTTCCTGTTGAAGCTGTAAACAGGAGACGTTGTCACGGTAATACAGGCCTGCCACAGAACCCCATCCTGTGACATCATCACTCAGCAGAGCACAGCTTCCACCTAGGGAGCCATGGCAACCCTGTAAGCACCCATATCAACAGTCAGTGTAGATTACAATACACATACAATCTCCTGCTCTATCCACCATTCCATCGGTCTCTCTCACTCTCTCCGAGAGCCATTTTGTTCCTTCTCTGTTACTATAAATAGGGTTAGGGTTAAATAAGTATCTAACTAGCACTAGTTTTCCCATGACATCACTTCTGTTTTATGTTCTGGCTACAGAAAGGACCTCAAAATAGTCCTGTCCAGGGGAGGGAGGGAGAGAGGGAAAGAGTGAATGAGATCATGAGGAAAATAATGTGGTTGTTAATGAATTGAAGGTGTTATTTATTTAGGCATGTAAGTTGGGTCAATTCACTCAAGTCATTGTGGCATTACTATACTATGAAAAAGGTTCCCTCTGACCAACACTGGCTGTAAAATCAATATCCTGAATGTCTGTGTGCTGTCTCATTTTCTAGCTCTCTCTCTCCCTCTAGCTCTCTCTCTCCCTCTAGCTCTCTCTCTCTCCCTCTAGCTCTCTCTCTCTCTCCCTCTAGCTCTCTCTCTCTCCCTCTAGCTCTCTCTCTCTCCCTCTAGCTCTCTCTATCTCCCTCTAGCTCTCTCTATCTCCCTCTAGCTCCCTCTAGCTCCCTCTATCTCCCTCTAGCTCCCTCTATCTCCCTCTAGCTCCCTCTATCTCCCTCTAGCTCTCTCTCTCTCCCTCTAGCTCTCTCTCTCTCCCTCTAGCTCGCTCTCTAGCTCGCTCTCTAGCTCTCACTCCCTCTGGCTTTCTCTTACTTGCTCTCTTTCGCTCTCATTCTATTTATCACAGCTCTCTTACACACACAGACACACACACCGTTGTCTTGTGGTTCTGGCTGATCTGGTGAGTGGAGCTGTGCATTACTAGTGACAGCACTAGGAGAGGCTGACTGACTCCATAATGTTCTTAAACACAGACTTCTGTTTGTTCACTAAGTTCCAGAGGAACCACAAGCACCTAGTTCTGTGGTTCTTTCTGCCTTTGTTTACCCATGGTCCTTTGGGAACTCGTTGAGTGCCTGTGATTTTTAGACTGATCATTACAGAGTTTGTTTTTGTGTGTGTTTTTTTTTCTTCTTGCGCGCATATTTGTGATGTTCCTGTACGTTAGTGAAGGTCTACTGAGGAACGCAGACTGGTGCCCTGTTAGTCTCATCTCTTTCTCTTTACTCAGAGTTAGGCTGAGGTCCTGAGTGCCTGCCTGCCAGGGTGAAGGATACGTCTCTGTCTGTCAATATTTATTTTTACTTTTGTACATTTCCTCTCTTTCGCACTCAGATATATAATAAAATACACCGTTTCCTGTCTGATTACCCTGAGTTCCTTTTTCTGTGGCTGATGTTTCTGGCCTTGTGGGTTAAATGGCACCAATTTGGCATCGGCTGCTTTAATCAACAATAGTTGCACGTATGTTTTTGTGGGTGTGTGTCATGTCAGTGTAAGTGGAAACGGCCCTGTAGAGTAGAGGCCGATCAGATCAGTGTTCACTGCAAGTGGCGACTACCAATTAGCCTCGTCAACACACTGAGCGTGGTTACATGCACACAATAATACGATGACTGTGGATTGTCAGATTAATATAATGGTTTAAAATAGAGGTCGACCGATTAAACGGAATGGCCGATTTTAATTTGGGCCGATTTTCAAGTTTTCATAACAATCGGAAATCTGTATTTTTGGCGCGGATTATTATTATTATTATTATAATATTTTTTTTACACCTTTATTTATTCTTTATTTAACTAGGCAAGTCAGTTAAAGAACACATTCTTATTTTCAATGACGGCCTAGGAACAGCCTTGTTCAGGGGCAGAACGACAGATTTTCACCTTGTCGGCTCGGGGGAGCCAATCTTGCAACCTTAACTAGTCCAACGCAATAACGACCTGCCTCTCTCTCGTTGCACTCCACAAGGAGTTACGCGAATGCAGTAAGCCAAGGTAAATTGCTAGCTAGCATTAAACTTCTTATAAAAAACAATCAATCATAATCACTAGTTAACTACACATGGTTGATGATATTACTAGATATTATCTAGCTTGTCCTGCATTGCATATAATCTGACTGAGCATACAAGTATCTGACTGAGCGGTGGTAGGCAGAAGCAGGCGCGTAAACATTCATTCAAACAGCACTTTCGTGCGTTTTGCCAGCAGCTCTTCGTTGTGCGTCAAGCATTGCACTGTTTATGACTTCAAGCCTATCAACTCCCGAGATGAGGCTGGTGTAACCGAAGTGAAATGGCTAGCTAATTAGCGCGCGCCAATTGTCGTTGTGTTGCTGGTTCAAGCCCAGGGAGGAGTGAGGAGAGGGACGGAAGCTATACTGTTACACTGGCAATATTAAAGTGCCTATAAGAACATCCAATAGTCAAAGGTTAATGAAATACAAATGGTATGGAGGGGGAAATAGTCCTATAATTCCTATAATAACTAGAACCTAAAACTTCTTACTTGGGAATATTGAAGACTCGTGCTAAAAGGAACCACCAGCTTTCATATGTTCTCATGTTCTGAGCAAGGAACTGAAACCGTAGCTTTCTTACATGGCACATATTTTACATGGAACATATTGCACTTTTACTTTCTTCTCCAACACTTTGTTTTTGCATTATTTAAACCAAATTGAACATGTTTCATTATTTACTTGAGGCTAAATTTATTTTATTGTTGTATTATATTAAGCTAAAATAAGTGTTCATTCAGTATTGTTGTAATTGTCATAATTACAAATAAAAAAATATAAAAAATCGGCCAATTTATCGGTATCGGCTTTAATGGTCCCCCAATAATCGGTATCGGTATCGGCGTTGAAAAAAAAAATCATAATCGGTCGACCGTTTACATGCTTTGCAAGAAGAATAATTTTCCTAATAATCCTGTTTCCATTGACACATCTGAAATCGGGCTTCCTGATGGGATTTAAATCACCAATCAGAATGAACACTACCACCGCGACCATGTTATTGTGGGGAAACCTATTTCATTCTGAGTTCAGATATGTGAAAACTGACTTCAGTTTTTACCAATGCTGACACATGCACTAATAACCCACTGGACTGCCAATTTAAGCTGTTTACATGTCCTAATCATTTGAAAGATTGCTTTGAAAACCAGGTGTTTTAATCGGCGTGTGCTTGGTCTCTGGTTAAAATCCCTCAGCCAACTTGGTGAAACATCTGTCGGTGTCATGTAAATGTGACTATTTCCATACTTGGCCTACTGCAATAGTTTAATATCAGTGTAATATCCAATTATTAGTGTGCTTGTAAACATCCTCAGCGACTGTATCAGAACATAACTAGAGAGCAATGTGTACTATAGTAGGACAAGCTGTCTCATTACCAGCTCTGTCTGCTTCCCCAATGGCACCCCATTCTCTTTCTAGTGCACTATTGACCAGGGCCCAGGCATATGACCAGGGCATATGGAGTCACACTGTATGTATTACTGTACCACCACGGTACATTGTGCTCTGCACGGAGTAGCCCTGAACTACCTCCTGGTGTGATTCTTTTTAACCAGTAAGCCTATGGTCTCATGGTTCTACTACCCCCTGTGGGTCGTCCTAGTACCCCTGGTTGGGAAACGCTGATCTAGGCCTACATCAGATCAGAGCATCTTTCATGCCCATGTGGTGGCGCCTCTTTTAAGCTTGGCGACAACTAGGCTAGGACACTGGCTGTAGAGGACATATTTCAACCTAATCCCTGCATACTATTTACCATTTTGAGCCAATGCTGCTCCTCCCTGTGTGATAGCATCTGTGTTATCTACAACAATGTGCAGTCGGTTTGTGTACGTGTCTATGTGTTCACAGTTCACACGAGTGTGTTTGAAATGTGTTTTACGGTGATGCCAACATACGGTGTTCTCTTGTGATAACGTAGAGATTTGATAACAGGGCTGTGGCATCTTAAAACATGGCAAAGTAATGGTGTGTGTTTTGAGGGAGGCTGGGCGACTCCCACTCCATTCCTTTGAAATGTGTAAGCCACATGGTCCCGATAAGAACAGGGTTTGTATGGTCATGAAAATCCTGGAAAGGTCATGGAATTTTAAAATGGTGTAGTTCATGCCTGGACAAGTTTTGGACAAGTCATGGAAATTAATTTAATTATTTCTGTTGTCATTTATCTAGGCACAGTTTTTAAACATTTCATCAATCAAATACAAATATCGGGCAGGATCGGAATGACACTTGAGCGTCTCTGAGACAGTCGGATATTGCAACAGCTGGTAGGCCTTGCCTATGAAATTTAATAGAGAACCGACTAACTAGGTAGCCAATTCAAAACGTACAGTATCTTGTCACATAGCTAGTTAACTCTCTAGTCAACTTTAAACTATTATTTTTGATGAAATTAAGGATTAGTTTTGCCATTGAATTAGTTGGTAGTTCTGGTACTGGTTCTGACTGACATTTTCACTTAAATCAATCTGTGGCCACTGTAGATTTAGATGAAATTAGATTCATTTTTGCCATTGAATTAGTTGGTAGTTGGTTCCATGGCAATGAATCTAATCATATGAATCAAAATAATAATTAGTGAAGCGTGAACATCAATTTTAGGAAAATAATATTAGATGTAGCCTTTCTTTTGTATTAAGTGGCTTCAACTTGTTTTGGGCATCCAATGTATGGACATTGCAACTCCATAGATGCTAGTCAGCCTGCAAAGTAAACACTTCCAAGATAAGCATGACTAAACTAGAAAAGGTACTTTCCTTAAAGAAATTGTGTGGCCTTGCTTCAGATAAATAAAACCTACCATGGCCATTTCATCTTTGAAACATTGAATGAGCAAATTATTTAAAAAGGCAAATTATTTGGTTGCAATGTTTTTCATCAAGGGTGGCCATCTTCCAGGAGAGCTGATGTGTGTGTGCAGGCCTTTATTCCTTTCCCCCTCAAACAAACCACATTTTAGAAATGAGCTGCTCAACCGGACCTTGATGAACTGGCTCTGATGTGTTTGAGCAGGGCTGGTTCAAAATCCTGCACAGCCGATAGCTCTCCAGACTGAGGGTTGGCCATTTTGTTTTATACAGATATTCTAATTGGTCTATCACATTCCTCATACTTTTTTATATGTACATGGAGACGCCACCCATTGTGAGTCATGGAAATGTTAAAACACCTTCAATGTGAATCCCTGTTTAGGGGACCTGCTTGGTTCTGGTACCGGTTCTGACTGACATTTTCACTTAAATCAATCTGTGGACACCCTAGATTAAAATGGCTTGCGATCACACTGATTCCCACGGACATAGAAGTATATTTTTTGAGCCTGTGTGATGTAGAATGTGAAATCTGAAACTACTTGAAGCTGGGATGTCGCTCTTAACTTTCTAAATGTGTTGTTCGACTGTCCATCTCCTGGCTGAACCCTACGTCACAGCCGTTGACAAAGCACATACCAGCGATCCTTACATCTTAGGACAGGTTGGTTTAATCAATATAACACATTCAGAAATGGATTTATAATCTAACATAATTCATTGATTTTGAACAAAAACACTTTCTGTGATTAATATGAGATGAAAGGAGAGTTCCTAACACTACACAAACCGGACGTGTTGCGTGCGTGAGCATTACAAAATAAATCCATGTTATTCAATCATTGCACCCACACTGCTTGCCAACGAGTGTCTGCGTTTTTATGTGTGGGTTAATAGTTGGAGTAGAGGACCTTGTGCATTTCAGGTAAAATAACAACTCAACGTTTATATCCCAGGACAAATTCGCCAGCAACAACAAGCCAGCTAAATAAGACAAATTCGCCAGTAACAACAAGCCAGCTAAATAAGACAAATTCGCCAGTAACAACAAGCCAGCTAAATAAGACAAATTCGCCAGCTAGCTAAATTGGTGTAAATGTTTAATGCTTTTCGACCTGTCCCCAAATTAATATAATTGGTTGAGTTTGTTTTGATATTTCAACCTGCGTGTCGTGATCGTGTTTGGTGTGGGGACAAAATCAATTTGTGCATGACGCCGGGCGTCCGGTTTGGTTCTAGTGTCATTAGTTCAGGAGCCAAGCCAGAACTCTGTGTGACTTTCACAACGGTAGGGGCAGGTGTTTAGACTTTTAGAAAATATGCACATTTTCTCTAACACTAAACATACACATGTATTTTACAGTTATAAGGAAGGTGAAATGTTGTCGTTAGTGGCTTTATAATTTTGATTATTCTATACTTAGAAAGCATATGTTATCCGTACAGTTTTGTTGAAAAGGAACTATGTCATAAAACACAATTAGTTTTCATATCATATTTGTACTATGTACTTGAGCTTGTATCCTCAAGTGACTACACCTCAGCAATTTATAATCAGTCAAGATGTGTATGAACCCTGTAAGAAATAGCAGACATGGAGACTGAACACTCCTTAAGGGCACAAGCTAATGTCAGCCCAATACCGTAGAAACAGAAGGTTACAGACACAACACAACACAGGGTGATTCCTATTCAGTCTAGCTGCAGACACAGCCATTTAGGTCTATGATGAGGGTTTTTGTCTTTGGTCTCAGCCATCCCAGCCAATCTCAATGTGAGAGAGAAAGTCATCAACAAAAGACTCCCCTGTCACTCTGGCCCAGGTCCAATCAGCTGGGTGGCTCAGGAGAGAGGGAAAGACTGGGAGGAGAGATTGGGATGGAGGGATAGTGTGCTGTAAGGACACACTCCATGTTGGGATTTAGGCTAACTGTTTTTATCTGACTATTGACTAATGAGCAGCTCTCTCAAACTGAATTTGTGTGGAATCCATAAAATATTCACAACAGCTCACACCAGTCCCGTATGTGTCCATCCGACCTTGTCTGCATACCATTTGAGAGAGGAGGGAAGTGAGAGAGAGAATGGGTAGGCTAATGTAACCTTTTTCTGTTGAAGAGAGAGCGGATCACTGAAACCTGTGAAAGAAACTAAAGTGAGAGCAAGAGTGCTTGGACGAGTGAAAGATGTGTGTGTGTGTGTGTGTTCCTCTCTAAGTGTCTTCTCTACAAAACTGTAGAGGAGGGTTGTGATGGTCAGTGTGTGTCCTCTCTAAGTGTCTTCTCTATAAAACCGTGGAGGAGGGTTGTGATGGTCAGTGTGTGTTCCTCTGTAAGTGTCTTCTCTATAAAACCGTAGAGGAGGGTTGTGATGGTCAGTGTGTGTTCCTCTGTAAGTGTCTTCTCTATAAAACCGTGGAGGAGGGTTGTGATGGTCAGTGTGTGTTCCTCTGTAAAAAACCATAGAGGAGGGTGGTCAGTGTGTGTTCCTCTGTAAGTGTCTTCTCTATAAAACCGTGGAGGAGGGTTGTGATGGTCAGTGTGTGTTCCTCTGTAAGTGTCTTCTCTATAAAACCGTAAAGGAGGGTTGTGGTGGTCAGTGTGTGTTCCTCTGTAAGTGTCTTCTCTATAAAACTGTGGAGGAGGGTTGTGATGGTCAGTGTGTGTTCCTCTGTAAGTGTCTTCTCTATAAAACCGTAAAGGAGGGTTGTGGTGGTCAGTGTGTGTTCCTCTGTTTGTGATGGTCAGTGTGTGTTCCTCTGTAAGTGTCTTCTCTATAAAACCGTGGAGGAGGGTTGTGATGGTCAGTGTGTGTTCCTCTGTAAGTGTCTTCTCTATAAAACCGTAGGAGGAGGGTTGTGATGGTCAGTGTGTGTTCCTCTGTAAGTGTCTTCTCTATAAAACCGTGGAGGGTTGTGGTGGTCAGGGTTGTGATTGTGATGGTCAGTGTGTGTTCCTCTGTAAGTGTCTTCTCTATAAAACCGTGGAGGAGGGTCAGTGTGTGTTGTGATGGTCAGTGTGTGTTCCTCTGTAAGTGTCTTCTCTATAAAACCGTAGAGGAGGGTTGTGATGGTCAGTGTGTGTTCCTCTGTAAGTGTCTTCTCTATAAAACCGTGGAGGAGGGTTGTGATGGTCAGTGTGTGTTCCTCTGTATATAAAACCGTAAAGGAGGGTTGTGGTGGTCAGTGTGTGTTCCTCTGTAAGTGTCTTCTCTATAAAACTGTGGAGGAGGGTTGTGATGGTCAGTGTGTGTTCTGTGACCACTGACCCCCCGCTCTGGCTGGGTGCTAATTGGCTCCAGATGCTGGAGTATATGTGGAATGTATGTTACTGTACTTTGACTTATCATTTGCTGTGAACCAGAACTAAAATAATTGGTCTCTGGGATAATATAGATATGTTTGATAGAATGTTAGAAAGCACAGTTACAGAGATTGTATCTCATTTGTGGCTTATTCCAATGGAGTATTAGGCCTACCATATAGATGCTGATATCTTGAGAAATGCATCTTAGGAAGTGAGCAACTTTTTCTTTCTTTTTTGAGCACACACACACACACACACACACACACACACACACACACACACACACACACACACACACACACACATTACCAATCAAAACATTGGACACACCTCCTCATTCAAGAGTTTTTCTTTATTTTTACTATTTTCTACATTGTAGAATAATAGTGAATACATCAAAACTATGAAATAACACATATGGAATCATGTATTAACCAAAAAAGTGTTTAACGAATCAAAATACATTATATTTGAGAGTCTTAAAAGTAGCCTCCCTTTGCCTTGATAACAGCTTTGCACGCTCTTGGCATTCTCTAAAACCAGCTTCACCTGGAATGCTTTTCCAACGGTCTTGGAGGAGTTCCCACATATACTGAGCACTTGTGGGCTGCTTTTCCTTCACTCTGTGGTCCAACTCATTACAAACCATCTCAATTGGGTTGAGGTTGGGTGATTGTGGATGCCAGGTCATCTGTTGCAGCACTCATCATTCTCCTTCTTGGTCAAATAGCCCTTACACAACCTGGAGGTATGTTGGGTCATTGTCCTGTTGAAAAACAAATGATAGTGCCACTAAGCGCAAACAGATGGGATGGCATATCGCTGTAGAATGCTGTGGTAGCCATGCTGTTTAAGTGTGCCTTGAATTCTGAATTAGAGGTTGACCGATTAATTAGGGCCGATTTCAAGTTTTCATAACAATCGGAAATCTGTATTTTTGGACGGCGATTTTGTTGTTGTTTTGTTTTGATTATTATGAAATATATTTGTACAACTTTATTTAACGAGGCAAGTCAGTTAAGAACACATTCTTCACATTTCAATGACGGCCTAGGAACAGTGGGTTAACTGCCTTGTTCAGGGGCAGAACGACAGATTTTCACCTTGTCAGCTCAGGGATTCAATCCTGCAACCTTACAGTTAACTAGTCCAACGCTCTAACCACCTGCCTCACGAGGACCCTGCCTGTTATGCGAATGCAGTAAGAAGCCAAGGTAAGTTGCTAGCTAGCATTAAACTTATCTTATAAAAACAATCAATCATAATCACTAGTTAACTACACATGGTTGATATTACTAGTGTATCTAGCGTGTCCTGCGTTGCATATAATCGATGCGGTGCGCATTCGTGAAAAGGACTGTCGTTGCTCCAATGTGTACCTAACCATAAACACCAATGCCTTTCTTAATACACAGAAGTATATATTTTTAAACCTGCATATTTAGCTAAAAGAAATCCAGGTTAGCAGGCAATATTAAACTGGGGAAAGTGTGTCACTTCTCTTGCATTCATTGCATGCAGAGTCAGGGTATATGCGAAAGTTTGGGCAGCCTGGCTCATTGCGAACTAATTTGCCAGAATTTGACATAATTTGACATAACATTGAAGGTTGTGCAATGTAGCAGCAATATTTAGACTTAGGGATGCCACACGTTAGATAAAATACAGAACGGTTCTGTATTTCACTGAAAGAATAAACGTTTTGTTTTCGAAATTATAGTTTCCGGATTCGACCATATTTATGACCTAAGGCTCCTATTTCTGTGTGTTATTATGTTATAATTAAGTCTATGATTTGATAGAACAGTCTGACTGAGCGGTGGTCGGCACCAGCAGGCTCGTAAGCATTCATTCAAACAGCGCTTTCGTGCGATTTGCCAATAGCTCTTCGCAATGCTTCAAGCATTGAGCTGTTTATGACTTCAAGCCTATCAACTCCCGAGATGATGCTGGTGTAACCGATAAGAAATGGCTAGCTAGTTAGCTCGCGTTAATAGTGTTTCATACGTCACTCGCTCTGAGACTTGGAGTAGTTGTTCCCCTTGCTCTGCATGGGTAATGCTGCTTCGAGTGTAGCTGTCGATGTGTTCCTGGTTCGAGCCCAGGTAGCGGCGAGGAGAGGGATGGAAGCTATACTGTTACACTGGCAATACTTAAGTGCCTATAAGAACATCCAATAGTCAAAAGTATATGAAATACAAATGGTATAGAGAGAGTCCTATAATAACTACAACCTAACACTTCTTACCTGAGAATATTGAAGACTCATGTTAAAAGGAACCACCAGCTTTCATATGTTCTCATGTTCTGAGCAAGGAACGTTAGCTTTTTTATATGGCACATATTGCACTTTTACTTCTCCAACACTTTGGTTTTGCATTATTTAAACCAAATTGAAAATGTTTCATTATTTTATTTGAGGCTAAATAGATTTTTTAAATGTGTTATATTAAGTTAAAATAAGTGTTAATTCAGTATTGTTGTAATTGTCTTTACAAATGAAAAATAAATTGTAAAAAAATGGCCGATTTTAATCGGCATCGGCTTTTTTGGTCCTCCAATAATCGGTATCGGCGTTGAAAAATCATAGTCAGTCGACCTCTATTCTAAATACCAGCAAGTAACCCCACACCATCACACCACCTCCTCCATGCTTCACGGTGGGAACCACACATGCAGAGATCATCCTTCCACCTACTCTTCATCTCACAAAGACACAGCGGTTGGAACCAAAAATCTCTAATTTGGACTCATCAGACCAAAGGACAGATTTCCACCCGTCTAATGTCCATTGCTTGTGTTTCTTGGCCCAATCAAGTCTCTTTTTCTTATTGGTGGTCCTTTAATAGTTGTTTCTTTGCAGCAATTCGACCAATGCCTGATTCACGCAGTCTCTTCTGAACAGTTGATGTTGAGATGTCTGTTACTTGAGCTCTGTGAAGCATTTATTTGGGCTGCAATTTCTGAGGCTGGTAACTCTCGAATGAATGTATCCTCTGCAGCAGAGTTAGCTCTGGGCCTTCCTTTCGTGTGGCGGTCCTCATGAGAGCCAGTTTCATCATGGTGCTTGATGGTTTTTGCGACTGCACTTGAAGAAACTTTCAAAGTTCCTGAAATGTTCCGTACTGACTGACCTTCATGTCTTAAAGCAATGACGGACTGTCGTTGCTCTTTGCTGTTAGAGCTGTTCTCGCCATAATATGGACTTGGTATTTTACCAAATAGGGCTATCTTCTGTATCCCACCCCTACCTTGTCACAACATAACCGATTGGCTCAAACAAACACAAATGAACTTTTATCAAAGCACACCTGTGAATTGAAATGCATTCCAGGTGACTACCTCATGAAGCTGGTTTAGAGTGTGCAAAGCTCTCACCAAGGCAAAGAGTGGTTACTTTGAAGAATCTCAAATATAAAATATATTTTGATCTGTTTACCACTTTTTCGGTTACTACATGACTCCATATGTGTTATTTCAGAGTTTTGATGTCTTTTATTCTACAATGTAGAAAATAGTACAAATAAAAACCCTTGAATGAGTAGGTGTGTCCAAACCTCTATATTAACACACACCACACGCACTAAAACATTTCTGTAGCATTGAAGGGCCCCAATAACATAGTGGCCTCCATCATTCTTAAATGGAAGACGTTTGGAACCACTAAGACTCTTCCTAGAGCTGGTCGCCCGGCCAAACTGAGCAGTCGGGGGAGAAGGGCCTTGGTCAGGGAGCTGACCAAGAACCTCATATGGTAGTGGCCAGACGGAAGCCACTCCTCAGTAGAAGGCACATGACAGCCTGCTTGGAGTTTGCCAAAAGGCATCTGAAGAACTCAGACCATGAGAAACAAGGTTCTCTGGTCTGTTGAAACCAAGATTGAACTCTTTTGCCTGAATACCAAGCGTCACGTCTGGAGGAAACCTGGCACCATCCCTACGGTGAAGCATGGTGGTGGCAGCATCATGCTGGGGGGGATCTTCTTCAGTGGCAGGGAGACTAGTCAGGATCGAGGTAAAGATGAATGGCGCAAAGTAGAGAGAGACCCTTGATGAAAACCTGCTCAAGACCTCAGCCTGGGTTGAAGGTTCACCTTCCAACAGGACAATCCTAAGCACACAGCCAAGACGATGCAGGAGTGGCTTCGGGACAAGTCTCTATACAGTATTTTGCAATAATTTTTTGGGGCCCATCCTTCAGCTACCCTCAACCCCTCTCATCCAGTTTTGATTTCTAAATGACATATTTTTCAACTGTGCTGGAAGTGAGCAACTTTCCCAAAAGCTTTCTTTGTTTGTGTGTCTGTGTAATCTTCAGCACCCCCTGGTGTTGGACAGTGGTAACACGTGAGATTCTGCCATCACCAGGACATTAATTGGTGTGGCCTGACACCTTGTGGCAAAAATGTGCAAGTGCAAATGAATTGTGTTTCTGCCATAAACCTGTCTAAAAATCTGGAATCTTACAATATCAATCCCTGTCTGTTAGAAAGTTTCAGATGATCCATAAATCTCTGAAACTGGAAACACTTATCTCCCTCACTAGCTTTAAGCACCAACTGTCAGAGCAGCTCACAGATTACTGCACCTGTACATAGCCCACCTATAATTTAGCCCAAACAACTACCTCTTTCCCTACTGTATTTTATTTATTTATTTATTTTGCTCCTTTGCACCCCATTATTTTTATTTCTACTTTGCACATTCTCCCATTGCAAATCTACCATTCCAGTGTTTTACTTGCTATATTGTATTTACTTTGCCACCATGGCCTTTTTGCCTTTACCTCCCTTATCTCACCTCATTTGCTCACATCGTATATAGACTTATTTATACTGTATTATTGACTGTATGTTTGTTTTACTCCATGTGTAACTCTGTGTCGTTGTATCTGTCGAACTGCTTTGCTTTATCTTGGCCAGGTCGCAATTGTAAATGAGAACTTGTTCTCAACTTGCCTACCTGGTTAAATAAAGGTGAAATAAATAAAAAAATAAAAAAATTTTTAAATAACTTGATACCAGAGGAATTAGTGAGCTAATCTACATATACATGTTGTATATTGATCCAGTGTGATGTGTAACAGTCAGTTCTTACTGAAGTGATCTTGTAGAGTGATCGTGATCTATCTGTAGCCTACATTCCCCTCTGTGCTCCTGTGATCAATGCTTAATAATGACCTCGTAGAGATTATCCAGCCTATTCCTAATTTATCCTTTCATCTCTCCCTCCCGTTTTCTTCCCTTCTATCTCCCCATCTACCTCATTGTCCCTCTCTTTTCTTCTGTTTGATCTCCCCATTTCTTTCTCCTCCTCCTATCTGTCTTTCCCTCATCCTTCCCCCACTCCCCTCTGTACAGAATATCAAACGGCTGTTTCCTGATGAGGTAGGTTGTGTGCGATTCAACATTATCTCAGTGATCTGACTCTTGGTTGCATCTCGTCTCACCCTACCCTGTAGCCAACTTCTAACCCCCTGCCCCTCCAACACTAACACCCCATAATAACCCCATAATAACATCACTACAGTCCCTGGTTCGAATCCAGGCTGGTTTTTGGGAGTCCCATAGGGCAACGCACAATTGGCCCAGCGTTTTCTGGGTTTGGCTGGGGTAGGCCATCATTGTAAATAAGAATTTGTTCTTAACTAACCTGCCTAGTTAAATCAAGATTGGGTCTCGGGTGGATGTTGGGGGAGGGGGGGTTACTAAGATATTATTTTAGTAATTGGGTATAATTAGCTCTGTTGCAAATGGCTTTCCAGTTACCTGTGTTTGTGAACATAGCACGTCCCTAACCTTAATGGGTCATCATCCATGCTTCACACAGCTCCTGTGTCATTGTGCAGCTACTTACCAGTGCTCTGGTGTCCCTGCGCTGTCATCTTCACACTAACAACAGCTACACAGGCAATAATTAGTGTTGTACTCTGTACAATAATTTGTGTTTTACTCTGTACAATAATTAGTGTTGTACTCTGTACACTAGAATGAGATGAAGGAGGATCAGATGACCTTGTCATCTGTTTGGAGGAAACTGGGATGTTCATGATTTCACTCTGATCCTGTTTCATCTTGTTCACACATGACTGGAGCTCTCTGTCAGCTCCAGCCAAGGTGTTTCAGAGTGATGTTTAGTCGTCCATGATGTCTGAACATCCACTGGAGTCTGATGCCCAATCCCAAATCAACTCTGACCTTGCCCTGACCTCTCCAATCCAAGGGGTCGGGTTGATCTGGAATAACCCTAATATGACCCTGCGTGACCTCTGACCCCTGGCATTTGACCCCCTGCAGTTGGAGCGTTTCACCAGCATGAGGATGAAGAAAGACAAGGAGAAGCCTCATGCGCCTGCACAGCGCCACTCCAGCGCTGCCCACTACGAGGTGCCTGCCCAGGAGGCCATGCTGCACGACCACCCTGACGAATACGTTCTGGAACTCTTCGAACAGATGCTGGTGAGAGAGAGGGTTAAACACAGAGATACTGGTGAGAGAGAGGGTTAAACGCAGAGATACTGGTGAGAGAGAGGGTTAAACAGAGATACTGGTGAGAGAGGGGTTAAACACAGAGATACTGGTGAGAGAGAGGGTTAAACACAGAGATACTGGTGAGAGAGAGGGTTAAACACAGAGATACTGGTGAGAGAGAGGGTTAAACACAGAGATACTGGTGAGAGAGAGGGTTAAACACAGAGATACTGGTGAGAGATGGGTTAAACACAGATATACTGGTGAGAGAGAGGGTTAAAGACAGATATACTGGTTACTGGTGAGAGAGAGGGTTAAACACAGATATACTGGTTACTGGTGAGAGAGAGGGTTAAACACAGATATACTGGTGAGAGAGAGGGTTAAACACAGAGATCCTGGTGAGAGAGAGGGTGAAACACAGAGATACTTGTGAGAGAGAGGGTTAAACACAGAGATACTGACTAGAGGCTGCTGAGAGAGAGGGTTAAACACAGAGATACTGGCTCTGTAGAGACTGGTGAGAGAGAGGGTTAAACACAGAGATACTGGTGAGAGAGAGGGTTAAACACAGAGATACTGGTGAGAGAGAGGGTTAAACAGAGATACTGACTAGAGACTGCTGAGAGAGAGGGTTAAACAGAGATACTGACTAGAGGCTGGTGAGAGAGAGGGTTAAACACAGAGATACTGACTAGAGACTGCTGAGAGAGAGGGTTAAACAGAGATACTGACTAGAGGCTGCTGAGAGAGAGGGTGAAACACAGAGATACTGACTAGAGGCTGCTGAGAGAGAGGGTTAAACACAGAGATACTGGCTCTGTAGAGGCTGGTGAGAGAGAGGGTTAAACACAGAGATACTGGTGAGAGAGAGGGTTAAACACAGAGATACTGACTAGAGGCTGCTGAGAGAGAGGGTTAAACACAGAGATACTGACTAGAGGCTGCTGAGAGAGAGGGTTAAACACAGAGATACTGGTGAGAGAGAGGGTTAAACACAGAGATACTGGTGAGAGAGAGAGGGTTAAACAGAGATACTGGTGAGAGAGAGGGTTAAACACAGAGATACTGGTGAGAGAGAGGGTTAAACACAGATACTGGTGAGAGAGAGGTTTAAACACAGAGATACTGACTAGAGGCTGCTGAGAGAGAGGGTTAAACACAGAGATACTGGTGAGAGAGAGGGTTAAACACAGAGATACTGGTGAGAGAGAGAGGGTTAAACAGAGATACTGGTGAGAGAGAGGGTTAAACACAGAGATACTGGTGAGAGAGAGGGTTAAACACAGAGATACTGGTGAGAGAGAGGGTTAAACAGAGATATACTGGTGAGAGAGGGTTAAACAGAGATACTGGTGAGAGAGAGGGTTAAACACAGAGATACTGGTGAGAGAGGGTTAAACACAGAGATACTGACTAGAGGCTGGTGAGAGAGAGGGTTAAACAGATATACTGGTGAGAGAGAGGGTTAAACACAGATACTGGTGAGAGAGAGGTTTAAACACAGAGATACTGACTAGAGGCTGGTGAGAGAGAGGGTTAAACACAGAGATACTGACTAGAGGCTGCTGAGAGAGAGGGTTAAACACAGAGATACTGACTAGAGGCTGCTGAGAGAGAGGGTTAAACAGAGATACTGACTAGAGGCTGGTGAGAGAGAGGGTTAAACACAGAGATACTGACTAGAGGCTGGTGAGAGAGGGTTAAACACAGAGATACTGACTAGAGGCTGGTGAGAGAGAGGGTTAAACACAGAGATACTGACTAGAGGCTGGTGAGAGAGAGGGTTAAACAGAGATACTGACTAGAGGCTGGTGAGAGAGAGGGTTAAACACAGAGATACTGACTAGAGGCTGGTGAGAGAGAGGGTTAAACACAGAGATACTGACTAGAGGCTGGTGAGAGAGAGGGTTAAACACAGAGATACTGGCTCTGTAGAGGCTGGTGAGAGAGAGAAAGGATAAGGATGTGTATGAGTGTGGACCAAGTGTGTGTGAACTGTAGGTTGTTGTGGGATGCTCATTCTACGACCCCCCCCCCCCCAGGTGGATATGAACTTGAATGACGAGAAGCAGCGTCCTCTGCGGGCGAAAGACATCTCCATCAAACGAGAGATGGTTTCCCAGTACCTCCACACATCGAAAGCTGTGAGTAACAAAAGCTGTGTTACTGGGATAACACCCGTATAGCAGTAGACTTAGGACAGCGATAACCTGTCCTCTCTGTGCTCCATGTACCAATACCACGGGGGTGATAGGGTCAGAGCCAGAAGGAGTGTTCCAGGTCAGCCATGATGTACATCCAAGAGCTGAGGATGGAGCCCAGAGACACACAGCTCCTGGGCTGTCTGGAGTCTCTCCGTGTCTCCCTCAACAACAACCCCGTCAGCTGGGTGCAGAACTTTGGAGACGAGGGCCTGGCTCTGCTGCTCAACATCATGAGGAAGATCCAGGAGGAGAAGGATGAGTACCCGTAAGATATCCACACCCTCGTACCCCGTGGCCTTCTGCAGTCGATGTGCTAGTTCCCCGTTTCGTATGTCAACCCTTGCCCATGCAGTAACGCACCTTCATCTCTCCTGTCTTCCTGTCGTATAGGAATATGGGTGTGAAGTGTCAACACGAGATTGTGCGCTGTCTCAAAGCCTTCATGAACAACAAGTATGGTCTGAAGGCCATGTTGACGTCTGCCGAGGGCATCCCTCTGCTGGTCCGGGCCATCAACCCCCGGGTCCCTCACATGATGGTGGATGTGGTGAAACTGCTCTCGGCCATCTGCATCCTGGAACACCCTGACAACCTGTACGTACGTGTGTGTGTGTGTGCAAAACATTAAGAACACCGGATCTTTCCATGACATAGACTGACCAGGTGAATCCAGGTGAAAGAAGCTATGATCCCTTATTGATGTCACTTAGATGAGGGAGAGGAGACGGGTTAAATACGTAATTTTAAGTCTAGAGAAAATTGAGACCTGGATTGTGTGTGTGTGCCATTCAGAGGGTGAGTGGGCAAGATAAAATATAGAAGTTCTTTTGAACAGGGTATGGTAGTAGGTGCCAGTTTGTGTCAAGAACTGCAATGATGCAGGGTTCTTCACACTCAACAGTTTCCTGTGTGTATCAAGAATTGTCCTCCAGCCAACTTGACACAACTGTGGGAAGCATTGTAGTCAACATGGGCCAGCATCCCTGTGGAACGCTTTTGACACCTTGTAGAGTTCATGTCCTGATGAGTTGAGGCTGTTCTGAGGACAAAAGGGGGTGCAACTCCATATTGGGAAGGTGTTCCTAATGTTTTGTATAATCTGTGTGTGTGTGTGTGAGTTTCTGTCTATTAATGTGTGTGACTCCCTGTAGTCATGAGCGTGTTCTGGAGGCCATCACTGAGGAGGCAGAGAAGCAGGACATTGAGAGGTTTCAGCCACTCCTCTCTGGTATGAACAAGCCCAACATTGGCCTGAAGAATGGCTGTATGCAACTCATCAACGCTCTCATCAGTCGAGGTGAAGAGCTGGACTACAGGATCCACATCCGCTCAGAACTGCTGAGACTGGGCCTACGAGACCTGCTGACGGTGAGACAAACACACACACACACTAACTCACTCTCAAACTTACTCTGAACCATTCCAAACTGATGTTTGCCTTGATGTTCAGAAGTGTGGTGGTTTTTATTGACCCTCTTCTCCTGTAGGAGATTCGGACCATAGAGAATGAGGAGCTGAGGGTGCAGCTCAGTGTTTTTGACGACCAGGCTGAGGATGATTCTGAAGAACTCCAGGCCCGCCTCAATGACGTGCGCGTTGAGATGGAATATCCTTCCACTTCAGGGAGGCTCAAATCGTCCCTCTATATAGGGCAGCTTGTTCAGCTGTCTCAGTGACAGGAGTTTATTGTATGGCTGTATCAAATAGCACCTTGTTCCCTGTAACGTCCTGCTGTTTATCAGGGCCTTTCGTGCCCTAATAAGGAATGGGGTGCCTTCTTAAGTTAGCCCCCTATTACACAGGAAGTCACTGTCCTGTAATGTTCATTCCTTCGTTTCACCACCAGGTGGCTCCAAGGTGCCATCTTTTCTCACACAAAGCACAAGCATTTCCACAGTGCTTTTCTTTTACCTTGATTGATTTGGTTCTGGCACATTTGATCACGGTTCATTCCTTATTAGTTTATAACTATCATTTGATCACGGTTCATTCCTTATTAGTTTATAACTATCATTTGATCACGGTTCATTCCTTATTAGTTTATAACTATCATTTGATCACGGTTCATTCCTTATTAGTTTATAACTATCATTTGATCACGGTTCATTCCTTATTAGTTTATAACTATCATTTGATCACGGTTCATTCCTTATTAGTTTATAACTATCATTTGATCACGGTTCATTCCTTATTAGTTTATAACTATCATTTGATCACGGTTCATTCCTTATTAGTTTATAACTATCATTTGATCACGGTTCATTCCTTATTAGTTTATAACTATCATTTGATCACGGTTCATTCCTTATTAGTTTATAACTATCATTTGATCACGGTTCATTCCTTATTAGTTTATAACTATCATTTGATCACGGTTCATTCCTTATTAGTTTATAACTATCATTTGATCACGGTTCATTCCTTATTAGTTTATAACTATCATTTGATCACGGTTCATTCCTTATTAGTTTATAACTATCATTTGATCACGGTTCATTCCTTATTAGTTTATAACTATCATTTGATCACGGTTCATTCCTTATTAGTTTATAACTATCATTTGATCACGGTTCATTCCTTATTAGTTTATAACTATCATTTGATCACGGTTCATTCCTTATTAGTTTATAACTATCATTTGATCACGGTTCATTCCTTATTAGTTTATAACTATCATTTGATCACGGTTCATTCCTTATTAGTTTATAACTATCATTTGATCACGGTTCATTCCTTATTAGTTTATAACTATCATTTGATCACGGTTCATTCCTTATTAGTTTATAACTATCATTTGATCACGGTTCATTCCTTATTAGTTTATAACTATCATTTGATCACGGTTCATTCCTTATTAGTTTATAACTATCATTTGATCACGGTTCATTCCTTATTAGTT